>NW_020273468.1:593314-615873 GCF_003268045.1 Sipha flava
ACAACAACGGTTGAAAGGGTTGTTCGAGTGGATGGCAGAAATCGACTCGACGAAACGGAACGTGGTCGTCGACAAGCGATCGTCGATTGACCCTCCGGCGAGCAATGGACGACTTGAGGCCAGTGACGGAAGGTCCGGTCGAGTCGAGAATGACGGCGTCAAGTCCGAATCGTCTGCTCGCGAACCCGGTGAAACACCGTCGTCTTGGATCGAGACGATCTACAACTCCGCGGTCGCGAACCGGACGGTCGAGGATGAAACGATCGTCGTGGGCGGAACAACGAACGCCGAGGAGAAACGATCGGGTGAGTTGTTCGCGAGGACCATCGAAGTGCGACCGGTCGAATCGAAGCCGTCGGAATGCGTCGTCGACGTGGAAGCGATCGGAGAGGACATCACGACGTCCGATGCGCGCCTCGATGACATACCATCGGTTTTCGAGTCAAGCGATCCCGCCGGAACGTCTTCTTGTGCCTCAGATTCCGAGTCCATATACAGCTATCACACCGCCCTCACAGGTCCAGCGTTATCCACGACGGGCGAGAGTGACTCCAATGAACTGTTGAGCACCGAAGAGACGCAACGGTTGAGCAGTCCGGTGGAGCGGATCATGGCGGCAAAACGCCCGAAACCCGCCTCCAACGAAACTGGACCATTATGCGTTATCATCAAAGAGGGATGGATCGATCGTCCCTTTGACGTTCGGAAACTAAATCCACGATTAACACTATCCAGACGTCGTTTGTAGTATGGGCCCGTTTCGCCCTTACTGCAAACGTCTTGATCTCTAACACCCTCATATCGAAACGAATGTTTGAGCATGATTTAATCGCAGACCAGTTCCCTACAAATTTCTATTGTAAACCTTTTACATTTGTCGTCGGTCACGTGTTTTCCAGTATACCGGGCGTAAGAATTTATGTTATTTCATTTTCTCAATAAATATACTTATACATTTATTAGTATTTAAATAATAAGTAAATATTAAACAACTAACAATTGTTTCTCTGTGATTTGACCAAACCATCCGTCATGGAGCGATCATTTATAATATAAGAAAATCATATTTCGGTCAATAAATATTAAATAATACAGAATTCTGAGTAACTATGGCCCGTTCGATGTGAATTGTAAATCGTCGGTCTCTCACTTAGGTTTTGTTCTCAAACAATATATATAATAGTATGCATACATATATGTATATATGTATATGATTATAGTCATAGTGCTAAGCACCGGTTTATTACCTAATTATTATTATTATTATGTTGTGTTAAATAATTGCTTTTAAGGTGAGGTTTAGTGATTTTATTGTCGCGCGGTCTAATGCAATAAACGTTTCACGCCGCAATTTAAATTAACAGTAGTTATTGAATCCATCTGAATATTCTGGTCCCTCAAAAAAATATACACCATTTATTTGTTATTGGATTAACGGTATAGAAAAGGAGGGTTCGCGAAATAATATCACATCTGGAAGGATTAGGGTTTACGCGGATTTAGCGCGCTAGAAAAAAAATGGCAAACTGTCATTCGAAACTATAAAAGACACTTATACGGTTGGAAATGGAAGCACGTCATAAAAACTTGATTGGAAATAGCAGTAACTATTGAATTGGATGACGAAGCACAGCCGATATATTATTATTACTGTGGTGGTGCTTTAAGTGTACGGAAAGAGAGGGATCACGTAAAGAATGGTTTCAATACAGGCCCGTAATGAAAATGTGTAAGTCTTATTCGGAAACAAAAATGTATTAAATTAAAGATGGTGAACTTTGAACTGGTGTGAATAAATAAAAATATTGTATTGGATGTATTTTAAAGACCATTAATTATGACATATAACTAATGTTCCGATGAATTGTATAAGTCCTACCAATCCTACCGCTTATAAGATAAGCAGTTATGTTTACTTGAACTTGTAAAATATTATATTTCTTGCTTATCCCGCGTACCCAAACAATTCTAAATATTTAAAATACATCAAAGTCAATATATATCTTTCACTAGTAGCGGAAGTTGAAATTTGAGCGAAAAACATGGACGGTTTAACATATTCGGGTACCGCAAATAAAATAATGATTTATCAACTTTTGCTTACGAAATACCCATGAACAAGTTGAAAATGTTCGTAAAATTATTTAAAAAAAAATCTAACGAGATGAAATTTTAATTTCAACGCCGTGTCCGATTGTTCCAAAAGTTAGTTGGTTTTTCTATACGTACATGCCGGTCCATGGGGTGAGATCGAACAGATTTCGATTTTTTTTTCCCATCATAATATATTACGATACATTGGGGTGTTCTACTAATATCATACTATACGTCATACAACGAGTCGAACGGGGCCGAAATCGGACGCGCGTAAATCCTCGGGCGCGCGTGTCCTGTCGCACACCGGGAAAGGACTACGCGGCTCGCTGCAGGACCGACCTCGGGGGAGGGATGGTTTTTGTTTAGGTGTGCGCGTTCGTCGACGGGGCGTGGGCGTGAACCGGGCGCGGCGTCCCTGCAGGATTTTTCGCGCGCGCACACACGCAACATCTGCCGCCGTCGTCATTGTAACCGAAAAACCGCACATACGGTCGCCTATCCGTCGCGTACACTCGCACACACGTATACACGCGCACACTTGGCTTTCTGTTATAACTGTTATTATTTGTTCCGAGATTGACTTTGGCCGAACGACGTATATACATGATTAGCATCATCGAGGGGGGATCCGACGTGACGGCGTATTTATTATTATTGTTTATGATTATACGTACGAGACGCGTGAACGGTTTTGCGGGCGCGGAGGAGTTTCCTAACCTAACGAAGTACGGGATGTAATTTAATAATGTACGTCCGAGGTTTTTATTTATTTATTTTTCGTCGCAAATGTGCACCGGCCGATGCACATGCACGCGCGGAAGGGGCGGAGACGTGGTCTTCCTGCCCGTTTTCGCGAACCCGACGAAAAACTCTTTTGTAAACGTATGGGTACGCGCGTGAATGCGAAGTCTGTCGAAGAAGAAAAAAAAAAACACCCCGAATGTAGAAAAACCGTATGCGATATGAGGATGTATCCTTATATAGATACGCGAAAAAGTTCGTGCGCTTAAAAAGTCTTGTTTAATTATTCGACACTTCGAAACATACGTGTACAATGTTTTTTTTTGTTTTCCTAATTATATTTGCAAGTCTTATGCACACTAGATTAGTCTTCTCCGGCCAGTGAAAAATGGTTTCTAAAAATATAATTATGAAATCGCACGTATTTAGAAAGTTTTCCTTTAGAATATACCTATTATCAATTATAAATTAAAAAACGTTAAAAACAATCTAAAACATCAGACCGGGAAGTCACATGAATAACGACGTAAAACGACCAAAGATATAAGTCACCGATAACACTAAACGGTCGTTCAAGTATGTATGTGATAAATTAATCGTTATCTACATTAGTACATTAATCTAAATCGTTGTGTTATTATTTATATCATGTTATACGATCAGCAACGCGAATCGAAATGCTCTTTAAACATTCATGGTATGCTATTATTATTATATAACATACGTATGTTATATAATAATAAATTAGACGTCTACGTTTATTTAAAATATCCAATGGAATATTTAATGTTTTAGACTATAAATCGTTTATTTAATCATTCAAAGGAACTTAAAAAATATTTTTAAAGAAAAAATCTCCTTCACAGTTTCATGTAAATAAAATTACCAAATATATAATTTAAATAAATGAGTAATTATTATGAGATTTATAAATGCACACAGTAAAATACTTTTAATTTACAATCATTGTAATTAGTATTCACTTAAAATGTGATGAAGTAACCCTAAAAAAAAGAAAATCAAATATTTCTACATTAGCTCAGAAGATTATTTTAATAACGATTTCAAGCGGTTTACTTATTATATCAACTTGAATATCGTAATAATAATTGAACTGAATTATTAATACTGTAAAAAATAAACTGAAATTATTTTCATATTCATTCTGTATGAAAAAACTTAAATACTTTATGCTTATCATATAAAATTAGGTCTAACGGTATTGAAAATAATATTCGGTATTACGGTTTTAATTTCAATACTGGTTTGTAACGGTATACCGAAATAACACCGAAAACTCAGTATACCGAAAAACCGAAATGATTCGATACACCGAAACCAAAATTATTTGGTATACCGAAAAACCGTACTGATTTGGGATACTAAAAAAACAAAACGATAAATTATGGTTTTTTACAGTATATCGTGTATCAAAATAATTTCAAAATACCATCAGCCCTATATAAAATATATTAAATTTTAAATTTTTTCTCCAAAAAAAAAAAAAAAGCTAAACTCATTATTTTTAATTTTCTATCCGTTTAATTAAATGTTATTAAACTGAAATTAATAAATATATATTCATTCTGAAAAGGTCAACATAAGAGTTTACAGAAAAAAAAACACGCTTCTAGATATTTTCATGTTGATTCATTGTACTGTACTTCATAGAGAATATAAATCTTAAAATCTAAAAATTAGAAACTAAACAACGAAGATAATATTCTTAGTACTAATTAATGAAAAAGAAAATAACAAGTAAGAAATAATTACACTAATATATCATACATATAGAACGGAACAGACGAGATTGCTAGAACTTCGATTATTCGATGTAAAAAGTTTCTAATACAAGTTTACGAAAGAAACATTATCCCCAAAAAAATAAAGATACCTAAAACACTATAAATACACAATCCAGGAACTTTAAAATTTCCATTCGCAGGCATGTAACAAGTCTTATCTCGAATAAACAAGAGTTCCGAATAAAATAATATGAAAAAGATTAAAATCGAACAATTAAATTCGATGTAACAAAACATATCGAACAAAAATACTCCTTGTTTTAGATTTTGACGATATCAATAAATTCAAAAAATAATGAAATAATTAAAAATGGATGATAAAAGAAGTAACAGAAATTAATGAGTGCTCGAAAAACTTTAAAAGGGAAGCTTTAGTGGAAGATAGATAAGCAATATATGAATATGAGCTATAGAACTGTCACAGAAATATAAAAAAACAAAATACGAAAAGCAACCCGTCGAAGGTAAGAGAACGATAGATATACCACATAAAACGATGACTTGAAGCATATCCGGTTGTAAAAGTGAAATACATACGGGTGCGTCAAACAAAAGAATAAACCGCAGTCAGCGCGGGCGCACCTATCTAAGGATAACAAGCACAGAGGAAACGATAAAATACATAAATCAGTATGTTCCGAATAGTCATACGCGTACATGTACTCTAAGGATCGGTCTGAAATATCTGTACACTACGGAATAGAAACATTATTACATATATTCGTGAAAGCTTCAAACAATTCGTACATACATACAATAAATTGGTTTTGTCGAAAGCTGCACGAGCATAAGCATTTTTGCATTCCGAGTTCGACGAATATTTCAAACATTATTCCATAATGTATGTTTCGTACAACGATGAAACTTTTGCACAAATGATGGCAAAAAATAATATTTGATAAAAACAGCACCTGTATAGTAAGTGTATTTACTTATTACTTTTTATATGGCTTATAATTACTTATTACTAATAAGTAATGGCAAATAATTATTCAAGAGACAATTTAGAATTTAGGACGGGTAAACCATGTACATATTTCTTCAAATAAACGATATTGTAATATAGGGGTATTTAACACCCCTATTACATGCATTTATATATACTTACTTCAATTATAATTTACCAACACTGATATTACACTAATCATTGTAGTACACCAGTGATCAGTCGACCCGGATGGTTATAAAAAACCAGCGGTTGAAAGAAAAAAAATGAATGATGTAGTCAACACTGAAAACCATCGTATCGTTAAAACCACCAAAGCGTTAAAAATAAACATGGTGGTGAATTGGAATAAAATCATGTCATCCGCAGACAGAAAACCTACACTGAAAACCAATACATATTGTACTAGAAAATATATTTTTTTTTTTTTTATAGCATGATGAGAATTTCGAAACTAAAAAGATGTACGACTTAAAAAAATGTATCGAGGGTATAGTGTTTAAACGTTTAGTAACATTAATGAATATCCGTTTTCGGATTTTTTTTTCGAATCATTTTTTTCCAAAAGTCGAATGATGATGTAAAACTGGCAACTCATGTTCCTATTACATTATAAAGTTGATAACATTTTCTGAACAGAAATGTACAAATCAATTTTGTTATGTACATAAATGAATCCAAAATGAAATCATTATTCAGTAGTAAAAACAGATATTTTATGAATTAAGTCATAAGAAATACGTATTGGAAATATTATTATAATTACGTTTAACTATGATGAATATTACGAGGTTCTGTAAAATACGTTGTACTGCATTCTTTGAACATTTTATTATGATTTCTAATTACTACGACTTAACATGTCCGTACACTGCGAAACGTTTTCGTTATAAAATGTTTACAGTAAATAATTATAATTCATTCGTTAACAGCGTCCTGACGGGTACCTGCAGCACACCCCTATTAATTATAGTACGCAAAATATAGTGATAACAAATGCAGCGGATGGGATTATTTTAAAACATGAAGATATGCTTCAGTTACACTTGTAACGAAATAAAAATATTTGTTCATTTATTTGAATATACGTTATTCGTACACTTTACTGCATTTTTATACAATTTATTACGATTTCTTCTTTTTGCTTTATAGAAAAGTGAATTGTAATAAACTCATAAATATTGAATTTCCATTACATCGACGAATTCAATCGTATCAATGGCAATACTATTACGATTATCGAATAATCGCTGAATATTATTAAGGTACTATTTTAAATACAAAACTTCACCAATTATGCTGGATAATACAAAATTATTCTTTATCAGTTGCGTGCCTAGACATTTTTTTCGAGGAGGAGAGGCTTCAATATTTTTACTACCAAGTATTTCAAATGTATTTATTTCACAAGATAACAATTTTGGTAATAATTAATTTTATTGTAATAGATAATGGATTATATAAAAAAACGTGGCATAATTTTTTACTTAAATGTTACAAAAAATACTAATAAATACTTTTTTTCTAAATTCGTTAAAATTTCGGAGGGTAAGGGGTTAAACAACACTCAAAACCTACCCTTCGACACGTCTTTGTTCTTGGTTGTGATGATTTATTTTTTTATGGGTCCTTGTATTTTTCCCAAAGTGTATAATACGAGAAAGTGAAGCATACTTAATAAAAACAACAAGTGTATTGTAAACATACATCAAATCGACAGACACGTAGAAGATGTTCAAATAGGGGGTAAATAATTAATGAGTATGAAATGGTTTTTATATCCATGTATATATATTTTTTTTATAATTGCACAACAAAATTACAAATTCCGAGTTAAATGTACTACAATATGCATCGGTAGTGTGATGATAGATGTGATGGTAGATGTGAATCAAAAAGTCAGAATGTCGTACTTTCATTTTTTTTTCTACGTCTTATTTGTAAAACATTTAAATATTTTCGTGCAACTTCGACGAGGGTGTTTTTGACTGCATTTAGTGGCGCGTAATGGACCGAGGAATTGTTTACACCTCTATGTATCATTAAGCACGCAAAAAGTTTATTTAAAACGGATATATCTCTTTCCCTTGTATTCTCTTTTATGTTCTCCCACCGAACCCTAATTTTTACTATTGCTTTTTTAGAGGACAAAAGGATCAAAAAGGGTCCAACGCTCCACCGAAGCGATTTCAACGAGGGAAAAAAAAACTATATACGCACGTATATGTTCAACAGCACGTCATATATTCTCTAAATAGGTTCGCGATGTTTGTTTAGCTCACACAAAAGAATCGGAAAACAATATATATATATATTGGTCTCTGACACCCTATGTGTATAGTTTTCGATCGGGTTTATTGTGCTGTTCAAACTGTGTATCAAAAAAAAAAAAAAAAAAAAATAGGGGAATTAGAATAAGACTTGATTATAGTCGGAAGGATACATTTATTTCATTATTAAAATAAATTAATTCGCTCTTTGACAGTGAAATGACTCACGTTAGACCAGAACCGTGCCATGGGGGGGGATCCTAGAGGGCATACGACCCGGACGTATGATTTAAAGGGGGCCAAAATATTTTATTTGTAATATTTTAAACTTTTACATAAATAAAATATACGAGAAAGATTATTTCGTATTACAATTATTTTGGACCATCATAAATTTTTTCTGAACAAATTTCCAACTACGTTCGAGTAATAATAACAATTGGTCAACGTATCATAGTAATACCTAACTATTTTGTTTAGTAATTACAATTACAATCATTTTTAGTTTTTTGTCAAATCAATGTTCAAAATACGCTGTAAAAAAAAAAAAAAGTTAAGTTAAACAGGAATGTAATGCATTATGATTAATGATAAATAAAATAGAGGGTGAATATATTTAATTTTGCCCTGGGAGCCAAATATTAACAACACGGCTCAGTGTTGTGACCATCGCGAATAAATAAAAATATACGTGACGTGCGTGGCTCTTTATTTTTGATTTTAGGCGTACTGCGTGTACGGCCCCAGGTGGTGCGAAGTTCATCGTCGATTTCGCTTCTGTGCAAAAGTTCACGGTGACGGTGTACTCGCGGTGTGTTCCACGTCGGAGCGGTGTCGAGATGCCAAACCCTCGCGCGCGCAGCAACGCGTGACCTAACCTATAATCATAACAATTAATGATATCTTCTTCTTCTTCTAAGGCTTATAGCGGTCCATTCAGAACCGTCGCCGCTTCCAACACGCTCTTCCAATTTTCCATGTCCAACGCCACTTCCATATCCAGCGCTGGATTGATTTTCTTCAGGGTTTTTTTTTTACTGTATCATACCATCTCTACCTCTTGGTCTTTTCCCGTTTGGATGGTTTACCGCGACATTCTAAATGACTGATCCCTCTGCTCGCCAAACGTGTCCCGCCCATGCCAGCCTTTTTCTGGCTAAGAGATGTCGTAGATTCGGCTTATTGTACAACTGATACAAGTTTTCGTTTGTTCTTCGTTGAAAACTTTCCGTGTCATTATTATACACCGGTCCATGTACTTTCCCGAGCATTTTCCTCTCGAAAATTAATATATTAATGATATGCCGGGGGAAAACGTGCGCGTGTAAACGGCCACGGGACTATGGCTGTTTCACGCTTGGCCGCTTTTACGATTGCAATTATTCGACGACGACGAGTGAGAGACCCGCTGTCGAGAGCACGCGAACAACACAATTATTGTGCTCGTTCACGATTTAAAAAATACTGTGTTGTACCGAGACGCGTATCGATTCGGAAAACGATTTGGGCGCGGCACGCAAAAATATCATAACGGCCGACGGTGGTGGACGTTCCGGTGGAAGAAAAAAAAAAAAGCCGCTGAAAGCACGCGCCATCTGAACGGGACGGGTAGTTGAAATAACCTATTATTATTCTTATTGTCAGACGAATATGTGGCTTGGAGACCGGAACAAAAACGCCATATCCGTCGGCGGATCTCCTCTCAACGGTACACTCGAATCGTTGCGTCTTTTGTACGGAAACGTAATAGGGAATCGACTTCGACGCCATCGTCAACGTCGAAAAACGAGAAACGCACCGGCAAAGGTTATCGAATACGTTTTGTTCGGTTAACCTAAAAACCAATCGACAGCTTGAACCGTTACGAAATACATTTCATATAGCCGTTAGAGCTGTTGTCACCTGTATAGTAAGGCCATAACGTATTCGCACGTCATATTTAGATTTCGAGCAGTAAATAAAAAAGTTATGATCAGGTTTCCTTCAATCCGTGTAATAACGGAACTAGGTATCGCAGAATTTCCGCAGATAACCCGAGGCACGGACACGGATCGGCTGCGATTTGTTTCAATTGTACAACGGTTTGTAAAACGTTTTTATTTTCTTTCTTTCTTTTTGCCCCCCTCAATCGACCAATAACGACGGGCAAATGTAAACTGTAAACCCCGAAAATTTTATGTAATAAGGTAGGTAGATTGAAAACTCGGCTCGGAAATTTCAGGTAGTAAAAAAGGTTAGTTGTAATCTCGGCCCGATAATATTTGCAGATTATTTAGTCAATACATACATAGGAGAGGATGCTATGTTTTCACCTGATATGTGGGCCTGTGCATCAGTTGATACGTGTACAACTAATGTATGTGAATCATTTCATGCGCATTTTAATTCAAGTTTCAATTTCACTCACCCCAATATATATGTCGTCATTGTAAAATTAAAAGAACTACAAACAGCGAATACGTTAAACACATGGCTTTTTAGATTTATATATTATTACAATACAATTTTTCCCTCATATTTTTACTCAACAGTTTTACTTGTAGTTTTAGATTTTTTACACTTAGAAATTTATAAAAATACATTTTACATTAATTATATAACGAATTTCATACTATGAATAATAATATGACAGTGAAAATAATTTTTGGAAGACAATGAGAATCGCCTCCTCGTGGTGTCCTCTGGGTAATGCTAAATGATTTTCAAAAATATTATAAGAAAATCATATGTACATTTTTATTCGGGCCGAGCTTACAAACGCCCGTAATGACGGGCAACGCGATACGCCACGATTCGGTCCAGCGGCAATGCTGACGGGGATGCGAACGGGAAACGATTCGACGTGTATCGATAGCGGTTCGTTAGGATCGTGTCGAGAACGTTTCTCAACAGAAACGGTCAAAACGCGCGTTCGCAGGCTCGTGGTGTATGAATATCGCGGACTGTACGGCCAACGTGCGGGGCCGGCCCTAGCAAAAATAGTGCACCAGGAAAAATCAAATCTTGCTGCCTCTAAAAAAAAAAAAAAAAAAAAAATTATCTCTTATTTTAACTTAGCCCCTACCCCTATTTTTACGTGACACATCGATGTAAATGATTTCTATAATTATTACTCAAAACCCATCACTATCGCGAGTGTCGGAAATCGCGGAAGTGATTGTGTGATAATTTTTATTTTTGGAACAATCGAAAACGCCCAGCCTAGGCCGTAATATAAAGTATTAAAATAACTTTAAACAGTATAGGCAAGTGGTTTTCGCGAACGCATTGATTTGAATATTTTTCTTTTAAAACACCGATTGAACTAAAAAAAAAAAAAAAAAAATGTATGAGTCAATTTCGAAAATGCCGCCCCTACCAAAGTGCCGCTCCGGGCAGGCGCCTAGCTAGCTCGCCCGTACTTCGAGCCGGCCCCGCCAACGCGGGTGCCGCTAGAGGAGTCGCGAAAACCGTAGAGCCGTTGTTGGTCGTATTACTTTCGGACGCGCGTGCGAACAATAGACGCGCGAAAGGGGACGGCAACACTCGGCGGAGAGACGTGTACGCGTGCGAGCGCGTGGACGGAATTCGCCGGACACAATACGTTGTCGATTAATGTTTGGACTTCGTCAATTATTTCCGCGCTCGGCCAGAGGGTGTCCCTACAGCCGGTGCATTGTGCGCGCGTCGGAAAACCGCGGACGCGACAAATTGGAAACGCTAACAACGGCGAACGCGTCCAAACCGGGTGCGTGCGGGGTAACGCAATAATGGCGAGTAACGCAGTGCGGATACGGTTCGAACGCGGACTGACCGCACGCGGAGGCAACACAAAAGGACTGACCGCCGTTAAAAACGTGCACGTACGGTACGTTTGCGGTGCACCACTTGTTGGGCCGTCGCGCCCGGGGGGGGGGGGCGAACGATTGTTTTCGTCGGCCGGCTGTGTTTAACACGATTCCGGTCGAAGCTTACCATTTCCCCCACCCCCACACCACCCCTATCGGAGCGAGGGGATAGGTTTTGTACGAATACACGTGTGCGCACCGACATCGCGATCCTCCCCCATCCCGTCGGCGCGGCAACCGGACTCGACGAGATTTACGAGGTCCTCGATCGAACGCTACACCGTACACATTGAAACGCGTCCCGGTCGCGGCGTCGCGAGGGCCTTCGAGCACCGTTCGAGTACAAGCACATCTGGACGATGTTGTAGCACGCGCACCGTGGTCGTACGAATGCGATCCTGCGAACGAATAGCATGCGAAAGAGATGAAAAACGATGTTTCCGCGGACGAGTCCGGAGGAACGCGGTCACGAATACGTTTCGATACGGCGAAGCTCGCGTTCACATTTTTGATCGTGCCCGTCGGAGTGCACTGGCGTGTTCAGCCGTACCGAAGACGACGAAAAGAACGTCAATAAAATTAAAAATATTTGAATGAGAACGATTAGTTAAACGTTACACTTCGTTAACAATATAATATTATATATTATATTATTATTATTATTATTATTATTATTATAATAATAAATTATTACTCAATTTACCTTGTCCAGATATTCATCTAATTATTTGGGACTCGGTTTACCAGTCCTGGGAAAATCTTAATCTTGATGACGTTCTTTTGGGCACATTACGTGTAAACGGAAGCTATTTACCTTGATACCACAATATAATTACTATAATTATTAGATTACAGATACGTGAAGTGGTGTTATTGGACCGTAGCCACCTTCTTTGATGGGTCATAATGTTTTTTTTTAATATATTTTTTTTTTTTTTTTTAACATGGATCGTTAACACGCTTAACATGACATGTGTGTAAATTAAATTTTAATTTAAATGAAAGCTTATTTTCGGTAATCTTGTAGTACAATCACACGTCTTAAAGAAAACCGCCAAAAACTTTTTTTTCTTCTATTGTGATATACAGGGATCCTTGTTACATAGATGAACCCATTTTTATGCATAAATTCGCGTTTTTAAAATTCTGATTTTAGGGAAATGTATATACTAAAATACTATACTTTCTAATAGATAGATTTATCGTACTTCACAAGAAGTAGGTATTTTGCACATTAACTTTTGACTTGAAAACGGGAATGTAAAAAAGTTAACATTGAACTGGTAATCTTGAAATCATTTAAATTTTAAATTTGGTGTAAAAAAACTAAGATAATAATTAGAAATCTAAAATGTTGCTTTTTTCGTTAAACCTTTAAGATAAAGCAAACATAATGCTATAGGTACATAAATGTAAATGTGTATTAAACTGAAGACAAAAATAATATTAAAAACTACCGATTTTAATTAGATTTCTGTTTTTATTCAACACACTAAACAGCCAATCATTAAATTACATTTTCAGTATGACTATTAAATTTTCATATTGAAAATTGTGATGATGATTTCGTTGAAAGTTCTCGAACGCTATTATAATAAAAGAAATTATTCATGTTTCTTCATAATTAAACTTTAATAAATCCAAATGTTCTAATTCAAATATCTACCAAGTTACATAAGCATTTCCAAAATATTACTTAAATAATAATCTAAGTAAGTGTCCTACCCTTTGTAAAACAAAAGTATTATACAGCATACTCTTTAAGAGGTACATAAGATCTACACAGTTCAACGTTACATAATTAGTATACAAGTATAACTTTTTAGAAGTGTAGGTACATTTAAATTATACGCAAATCAAAATGTTAAAAAGAAATAATCGAAACATAAAAAAAGGATAGTAATTAAGATATCACTCTTTGTATGATGAAATTAAGTTTATAAACTTGAATATATTCATGCATATAACTTTAAACGTACTGCATTACGTGCTATCAAAACCACAACCTTTTTTTTGAAATACCTCAGGTAAACCAATTAAAATGGAAAACTAAAAACTTAAGTGCTGTTTATGCAGATAGCTATCTGATACAGTGAGATAAAATTAAGTGTTAATGAATAATAATAAAATAATTATACGTGTTCAAATTAAATCATACAAATTAAATTAACTCCGGCAAAATTAGCATCGATCGATTAGAGTCGATACACCTACTTATACGAATTCATTAAAAACCAACACGGTTTTTTCACTTTTCGACAAGACCCGAATAAATTAGTAACCACACGTATAATATATTGTACAAATAATCATTATGCATTTTATAACACACCATTTAATCGTTAGTAACTATTTTTTAAGTAAGTAATAACAGTGTAAACGGTGTGTAATTAACACATTTCTTCAATGGTATGGGTACATATAATTATATTTCTAACATTAAATATTTATGATTTCAATTGTAAACAAAACTTCGAGCTCCCGAGGTTAAATGTATTCTAAAATACCAATAGAACCGATAATTATAGTACGTTTACACGTGTTAAATTATTTTTGATGGACGAATGATTTTTATTCGGTCGTCTTTTATCCAATACCTCAGATTAATACAAAATAATACTCATTTTATTATCTTGCAATACTATTTTAATCACACCGGTTGTATATTTGTATCAAAAAACACTCATTGCAATAAATGTTTAAGACTCGTAATTATAACACAATATATTTAAGAATATTCATATCATAGCATCGTAAGCTTACAAATTATCTACAACACACTCGATTGGTTTTCCAGGTCCAAGCGTGAAGAATAGTGTTCAATATAGTAAATCTAACGAAGATCAGGAGAAACCGATTACATCTGATATTCAAATAGTTAACGGTGCTATTGTTAAAGTCTTCGTAGTTTCGAAAACCTTAGAATAATTTAATTAGATCAGTGTTACAAGTTTCGTCATAATCATTAATGGAATATAATGGTAAAACAGTGTTCATGCGCGTGACTGTACGAGAAGCCCTTGTACTCGTCGTCGGTCGATGTCCCTATCAAGTTGGTTACACTTTTACAAACAAGACCGGAAAAGCAGTTTATTTTTTTAAACAAATAAATCCAGGCATGTCCCGAGTTCAATCGCATTCGCGTAACGCGTTCGTTCGTTTTCTATTTTAATTCGATGACCGCGATGAGATGCGCTCGGAGATTATACGGAACCGTGTAGGGATTAGAGCACTCAGAGAAGTGCACGTTGCGAACGAGTAAAAAACGATTAAAAGGATACGATTACAGCGATAATTAGTGTTATGTACGTAAAACGGGATATGCAACAAATTCGCGTGTTTGTCGCTTTTCTACGTGTTCACTGCCCGCCAGTATGCGATTATTTGTCGCAAAAACGCGTTGTTTTCCGGTCGTTTATTTATTCCAATCCAGCGTTACACGCACATACTCTGTGAGATAATCACGTGCGTTCGCGTCCGACGAACACCGACGAACGATGATCGAAGAGCTGCCATGACACAGATCATCATCGTATATCATACGAGACTTTGTAGAACGCTTATGTTATGTATTTTCGAATCACGCCTATCGCACCAATGCGATTGCGCAATAAATTCAGTTCGAAATGGAGCGATGAAATATCGACGTTTCCGATCGCAGGACAACGAGACCTCGACGGCTTCGTGTAGTACAGACGTTGGCGATTAGTCTCTAAGGAGATCCGAATGATATTAAAAAAGAAAAAACTATTCGTGGTCCTAAAAGAACTTAAATATTGGTTAGTATTTTTTTTTTTTTTTTTTGTTTTTTTATTAAAAACAAATAAGCTGTTGAGTGTACTCGTCGTCCGATGTAAATTATAGTATTCCCATAGAAATAGTATAGAAGAATTTTTGATTTATTTTAAATGTAGTGCAAACACTATATTGCTGTATGATTTTCGGCGTTTTTAAAACGCGTGATGCTAACCTAACCGGCTCGACGGCGTACGTTATAAATCGCAGTTGGCGTCGACGAGAGACCCGTACGCACATAATACCTCGTGCGCCGTCGACGGGGATGGGGGTGAATACTATAAATTACAGGGCGGCAGCGTGCACCGCATTACGGGCAGCAGTGGCGACGGCCGCCTGTCCCGCTCTGCCGTCGCTGCCGGTGACATTAATCTCGCGGACGTCCGTGTCTTTTTAGCACGCTAATAAACCCCCGGACGGGCATCGTCGTCGTCGTCGTCATCGTCCGACCCCTCCCCCGTACGATTTAAGGGGGCGGGGAGAAAGGATGTGGTGGAAATGAAAACGAAAAAAAATAGGGAAAAAAAACACCGAGAGAATTGTTTATCATTATTGTACACGGCGACGGCATCAATTTTACGGGCCACAGATCTCTGGCCATTGTGTGCCATCCGCGAACGTTATTGTTAATCGCTGCTGCGCGTGTACACACCCTGGTCGTCGTGTTGCACACACGCGCATGCCGTACACGCAGCAAGGGCGGAGGACACTGGCGCATCAGCGGCAGCAGTGGCGGCGACGGTTAGCGGCCGAAGCCCTACAATACGATATTACGCAGCGGTGGTGGGCTGCTGCAATAGGTGCACGCGCTACGAGGGACGTTATTATTATTATTATTATTATTATTATTGCCGAGGAGCGTGCGCAGGAGGCTTATCATTTCTGTTTCGTACCCCGCCCCTGTGTTTTATCAAAGTCCGTCCATCTATCCGTACGGTATATAATGCACGAAGTCTGCGAGCCCATTATTATTATTGTATATTAGGCGATCGAGCGCACCCGTCGGATTAAAACACTACGTTATACCATTGCAGCTCCACTGCCTCCCCAACGTTTTTATACGTACACATAGTGTGCAAGAGACCTCCGCCTCCGTTGAATCGGTTTGCTCATCACCGTGTGAATCATCCACCGCGTGCGTGTAACCGCCAGCAATGCCGCCGACACTATACCGCCGTAGCCAATTCGATAAACAACCGTAATTGTATATATATATATACACATTTATAAGTCCAATTCGTTCATTTTCGACTTTTTTTTTCACCCCTGTCCCCGAGAGAAAAAGGGGAGCGAAAAAACTGAAATTCGCGGCCGGTTTTTTGGTCGCGTGACTGCGGGAGGATATTATTAGGCATTCTCTCTGTCCGGTCCGCAGTAACTCGAGTGATTAACACGTTTCCAAAGACGGTGTAGTAAACGAACGTGTCTCTTCATTTACTGTGAATGAAAAAAACCAAATAAGTAATAATTTACCTTTGCCGTGTTCGTCAACTCTGCTCATATTATAATTATTACTATTCAGAGATTCTCTAAGTCTGTTCCGCGGAACCTAAGGTTTTCGTGGAACGTACGTATGTCAACATCGATAGTAGTTATTTTAATAAACAATAATCATGAACTATCTTTGAAACATTTTTTTGACTATCGGTTTTTTCAATAAATAATTGAAAAATTCAGATTAAATTGGAGTTAAAGACATTGGGCTTCTAAGATTTCCTAAGGGTTCCGTAAAATGTTGGGAAACACTACTTTCACGTTATACTTTTGTCAATAGAAATTGTCTGCTTTGACAAATACCAAAACTAGTATAAAAAATAATTTGAATCTAATTTACGTATTTCCATTTCAAAATTTTCACCGTCTATTGAGGATTTATGTAAAAAAAAAAAAATCGTCAACCCCGAGTACCTATTACGTTTAATATGTTTTATAAATCATTAAAATTAATGTTTTGAAAATAATTTAACTTTTTTTTTTTTATCTTTTTCCTATCATATAATTGTGTTCAAATGTCCGTCATGATCTGTATTTATACTACATTTATAATATAAAAACTATAGGTTTCTTCGTCCCTAAACAAAAACCGTAAAAATCTACAAAAGAACCACCAACAATAATGAGCTGTCAATTAAAAATGGTTGGAAATCTGTAATAAGGTCCGTGTAAACAGGTCACATAACTGTTTAAATTATGAACGTATAATCATATGTTTTTGTATAATCAGTATACTTTTGTAACCATAGGAGAGAAAATAAACAAGTGTACATTGATATTTTACATTCTAACATTGTGTGTGAATCACTAATAATTTAAAATACAGCGTAAGGATTACAACTTTATTTTAACATAACTAAAAATGCAAAGTCAACGATGGATATTCACGTCACCCGGCGGAGAAGACGAGTATAAGAAACCATCGATCGCTCGACAACATTACGGAGACACAATAGCCTTAAAGACGAAACAGAAAATGGAAAAAAAAGAAACAGAAAATGGTGAGTTGAAACAGAATAACGTTCACGGGGTGTGATAGATGGAAAAATTAGGACGCTTTATAATAAATGTTTCGAATGATCGAGATGGAAAAAATCCGTATATAAAATACTAGCAATAATAATAATATTGTTTTTCTACTTTTACGAAGAAAAAAAGAGACGGGAATTTGAAAGATGTACGTGGGAAAAAATGACGGAGAAAGTGTTGGACCAGATGAAAGAAGACCAAAATAAACTTAAAAAACTACGAGATGCTCAAGTAAAAGGAAGTTTGTACGGAGATTCATATGTTAAGCCCGGATTTAAAGTGAAAGAATTGGGCACCGTTATTGACGACGAAGTAAGAGTCTCTAAAATATAGTCTTTTTATAAATTAACTTATTCCGAGTGCATGAATTCAATTTACAATCTTCGTTTTACATCAATTATTAATAATGTTTGTATAAATTATTTACCAACGAACAGTGGATTTAATTCAATTTCAGGTATGATTTTTATCTTAAATTTATTAAATTCTTAATAAACCCGTATGAACAACTTCCAAACTAGCTGGACATTCACGTTAATAAAAATAGTGGTGTCGTAACCTTTTAAACTAAATATATAATTGTAAATTTCATGCTGAGTATCACAAATTGACAACTTTTATTCACTTACCACAATATTTGTTTATCCTTCATTATATATACTTATTGTGTGTTTTTTTTTTTTTTTGTTTAGACCATATCACACAAAAATTAAAATTGAATAAAAAAATAGAATACACAAATTTTTTTAAATTTTATTTACTTATACTTAAAACGTAAACATACAGTATTATTTAAAATGTACGTATTGTTTAGTACAATTTTAATTCAAAGCGTTCAATTGTCAATGAAGTCACATTATATATTTTATACAATTCAGTAAAAAGTAGCACGCGGGTATCTCTAATACTGTTGAATTTTATTTTAGCTTGTAAAAAAATACCCTCTTTACATGGATCCCAGCAAATCAACCTACTTAATGAATATCTTTTACAAAACAAAAGCAAGAACTGGCGGACATAGGTCCTATGAAACAATGTTCCGAAGAAACAACCAGTTCACTAGTCGTCTGAGCGATCCGAACGACATTCACGCTCCGGTCGGTCCTGGTCATTTCGCATACATCTAAAAACACTACATTTTATGAATATCAGTTGAAAATTAAATATTTAAACGCGGTTTTTTTTTTTTTTTACATTACTTAGTATGGAAATTCTGATTGAATGACACAAAATTCAATTTTTTTTTTTAAAAATTCCAAAATTAAAAAAAAAAATGTATGCGTTAAATAATTTTCAATTTTTAAGACAGCCATTTTCTTAAGCATATTTTTTAAAACAATTAAAAAAATATTAAAATTGAGTAAAAATTGACCAAGTTAGAGCAAGTTATGTTTTTGAATAATTATAATAATAGTTGTTATCTAGCAAAACATGAATGTCTCAATTTCATCAATCTCGATTGGAACGCTGACTTCTTAGCAATCTGTAAACATTTAATTATTAGTGGAGCTTTTAGGAAATATTAAAATTAAAATTCATATAATATTTTTAAACATGATTGTTAATAGAAAAAAAAAAGAGATTTTATTGCATAAAAACGAAAAACATTTTCTTTTATAAATGTTCGAAGTGACTTCCATTATTTATAACACAGAGCTGAAGTTTTTGGACCCAAGCGTTTTTAACATTTTCTCATGTCTCAGGTAAAATATATTGAATATTTTGTTCAATTTTGTCACAAATATCAGGCAATGAACATGACGGATACACAAAATTTTTCAAATAACCCCATAAAAAAAAAAATTCATTGATGTTAAGTCGGACGATCTAGGTGGCCAAAGCACTGGATTATTGAAATGTGAAACAATTCATTTTTTTATTATAATTATTCAAAAACATAACTTGCTCTAACTTGGTAAATTTTTATTAAATTTTAATATTTTTTTTTTTTTTTTAGAACTGTTTTAAAAAATATGCTCAAGAAAATGGCAATCTTAAAAATTGAAAATTCTTAAATGCATAAAAATTTTTTTTTTGAAATTTTGAATTTTAAAAAAAAAAATTGAATTTTATGCCATTCAATCAGAATTTCCATACTAAGTACTGTAAAAAAAACCGCGTTTAAATATATTAATTTCTCGTGGAGATATTAAGGGTAATACGGGACTTATGGGACATACTGTGTAATTAAACGATTCGTATAAATCAGTGGTTCCCAAACATTTTTTCTGCGATGCCTTTTTTTGGAGGATCCAATTTAGCCATGTTGCCTTTGCTGTAAATAACATTAAAGACAGAACAAAAAAAACAATCTATTGATAACCAATTTTGTTAATTTTAATAAAAAATTTACTTAAAAATTAATGCATATTTAAACTTAAAAAATAGATAAGTAAAAATGATTGATTTTATGATTATAATTATTACATACAAATATTATAAGGTTAAAATGAGAATATCCGACTATACAATAGAAAATATTACATTATTTGCTATAAATTTTTTACGAAAACAATAAGGAAAAACAATTTTATACATTTTAAACTATTTGTTATGAACCGTAGACCACGGTGCCCTTAGAAAGTGGTCGTGGTGCCCCTAGGGCACCGCGCTGCACAGTTTGGGAACCGTTGGTATAAATGATTAATATTTTCTATTCGGATAAAATAATGTAACCCATTTTGAGGTTGTCAGTTCGATTTTTGAATTAAGGACAATCATGTTTAATTTAATTTATATTTACTCGGCTATTTGGTCGAATTATATATAGTATATTGCGGTTACGCACACGAACGGAAAAAATAAGAAAAAACAACTGTTACGCCACAGAAAAAAAAACCAATAATCTTAAGAGCTTGTATACCGCCCTAAAACTAACTATTCCTGTTCTCCTAAGACTCCGTTTAATTTATATCCCGGCTAAAAGAAGACCAATAAAAAAAGGAGTACATTTCAGTTGCAGAAATCATTCGCTCTCTCCTTTTTATATTATTTAAAAGTATAATTTCAGGGCCGAACTAGAAATAGCTGCGGTGGAAACGTTCCTCCTTTTTTTTTATTTATCTTCCGTCTTTATCGAACGGGAAACAATTTGAACAACAGAGCTTTTATACTCCCGGGAGCTGCGCGCTCGGCCAATGGGAAACTGTTTATTTTTTTTATCTTTTCCCTCAATGTTTGCTTTTTACGGTCCGATGAACACGAAAAACCAATGCAAGATGTATAGATATATGTAGATAAACTCGAATATACTGTATTAATACCCGATTAATTATCATATTGCACAGCATCGATATTGCCGGGTCAAAAATAAAAGTAATAATACGAGAAAGATTTCGTTGGGGTTGAAAGCTTTACGTGAAATACATATTTCAGTGTTGAAAGTTTGCTTTTTGAAATATTTATTCGAAAGAAAATGTATTCGGAATGAATATACGTTAATTAAAACTGAAGCGGTGACAGCAACTCTCTTCGGGCTCTTAGAAAATCGGTTTAAATTGGAAAAAGAAAAACACCGGAAAAGAAAAACATAAAACACGTTTTACAATGCAAATCGCGTAAAGATCAAAGTTGAAAAATTCTGAATCGGGTCGGTTTTCCTTTTTTTTTTTTTTTTTTAACTATGGCGACTTTGCATATTGGATTATGCCTTTGACGTCGTAGATTTTTTTGCCCCTTCCTCAAGTTTTATTTTTTTATACATACCACCATCACCTCGGGGACTCATCATAATTATCAAAAAAAAAAAGAAAAAAGCGACTGCACAAAGAGTCAAGGAGACTTTTGATCAATAAATATGCGGCGTTCTTGATTAGAAAGAAAAAGGAATTTGAATAAAAATCGTGGCCTTATGATGGAAGGAAAATGTTTTTATTTTTTTCTTTCATTCGGCCAAGTACCCCTTGTGAATAAATTTACGTAAATCAGCTTCGTATATATTAATTTTTGTGTGTGTACACTTAATTCCCGGACTTTTTTTTTTTTTTTCCACGCTAGGGGTTTATTAAAATTTCGAAATCCAGTTTATTATTTACTTTCGAAGGAGAAAAAAAACAATTCGCCGCGCTTTGCCACGCGGTGCTCGGCCGTTCGCGGAAATCCTCTCGCCGCGCGCAAACACGAACGGAACGGTACACGTGACCGGTTTTTAGCGGTATCCAGAGCGGCACTAGCAATGTTTGGCCCCCGTTGAAAAACGAGAAAACCGAAAAACGATTCCGACGTCACGAAATGCGATAATCCTTACGAGCACACTGCGCCGTTCGGCCGTACACGTTTGCCGGTTCGTGTTGTATCTTACACGTGTAAAAGCAGTGCGCGCAAACGGAAACAGGACGAGCACGGGACGCGTGGGACGCGCGGTTTAAAACGAATTTCCGGGTAAAAGCGTACGGGGATACGGAGTCGCATGGCGGGTGGTAGGTGAGAGGATCGGAAATTTCGTGAAAAGTATTCAAATCCGCGGTAAAAAAAAAAAAAAAAAAAACCTTTTCGCCCCGTTCCAGGTCGGCCGCATATATCCGAATATTCTACGGGTGTGGGGGGGGGGGCGAGG